>NC_142640.1:19867500-19871114 GCF_053813885.1 Theobroma cacao
ATAAAGAGTGGAATCCACTTCTGAGATGGAGAGAACAGAATTGTCTGTTCACGAATCGGCTACAATTAGCTATCGTAAGGCCTCTCTCTTATCAATGCTTGGGATAACTTTCTAAGAGCTTACCAGTAGTATGCTTTAGGGCTAGTTGATTAGACCTCTTTTTAATACTCCTGCTGGGGATGGACAAGGACCTAGCTAGCGCTATAGCTTTGCAAGGTAAGGAACTTGGAGACTCATCTGCTTGAAATCGATAGAGTTGAGAAGCGTCTGCTAATCATGGTACGAATTCTCTGTTTAGGTAAGTCAGATGTTCAAGTATCAATGAAAGTCTCTATTTCAGTAAAATAGAAATGACAGCTGTTTAGGTAACAAAAGACAATGCCTGCTGGAGGTATGATTCCGATCTTTGCGCAAAAAAGAATATCTGCTATTGTATTCTTGGCACAGCTCCTCTTCTATTCCAGTGGTGTGAGGCAGTGAGCTCGGTTCAGTTTCTGAACCAAGTCTTATTTCAGCGGATGAAGTAAGGCTAACAGCTGGCTGATTCGATGCCATCCTGGACATGGAGATCCAATTTCTGATTCACCTATTCGAGGAACATATATAATATCTGATTCAATTAGCAGATCAGATGCGGCATTAGTTCGAAAATCCCCAATAATGCTTCGATGCATGAATCCCATTCCGCTTTCCTTCCTGGGGAAAGTAGCCCAGCCGATTACTATTATAGGATAGGGATGTCACTTCCGGTAACTAATAAATAGCTAGCTCTGATTCATGTGCACCAGCCTTTCCTTCCTTATGCGTCCCCTTCTTATACTATTCTTCCTCCCCCTCGTAGATTTACTGTTCTGTGCGAAAAAGGCATTCTTGCAAAACCTATTCTTGCGACAAGGAGGAAGATTCCTATTACTCACGAGATGGCATGAGCTTGTTAGGAGGCTAATGTCGGCGAATCGGGGCTTTCTCATACTCGCACATTGGAGGAATGCCCGAATCAGCATAGTCGAAAGTTGCAGCGCGACCAGAAGCAACGGAAGTCCCCAACGAGGAAAAAAAGACTTGAATTTCCCTCAACTCCTCACCAACGGGCTACAGGGGGAGAATAAGGTATGAGACAAGTAGTTCAAATTCAACCCAACTAGGACTGCCAATGAGCGTAGCCACTCGACCAAAGGGAAAACCCTTGTTCCAGCAGTTCCCCATATGATTACGATAAGCTCCTAGACTAGAAGGAATGGTCTAAGGGGTGGGCAGACAGAGCGGCGGATGAGCTCAAGTAAAGGCTATCAGTAGAGGAACGAGCCCACTATCTTTTTTTACACTATTTGAAGATTATAGTATGTCTCCCATTCTATTATGCCTTTTTAGTGGAGTGGAATGAAAAGACAACCCCCGAACCAAAGGGGGAGGGCACAAGAAGAAGATCAGACATAGCCGCATTGATGATTGATCACCTTCCACCGTACCCGACCATCTTTCTTTAGTAACCTGAACCGTCGATTCATGTATTAAGTCGAACAGTCAAGCTAGAAAGAGAGGCGTAGGACTGCTGAATAGAATGATTCCTCCCACGAGGGTGAAAGAATGCACTCGCCCATAGGCCTATTGCCCAGTAGTCACTAATCGACACAGATCAAAGGAATGGAATGGGGGTTCTCCTTTATTATCTACCAAATTCTTACCCTGAAGGCAGAATTGACGAAGAAAGAAAGCCAAAAGAGGCCTTGCCTTAGCCTGAACCCATCCTCGAAAGTAAACGAAAGAGGGGAGGCAGGGAATGTAGCTTCTTCAGAATCGTAGTTCCTACGGGCATTCATTATTGATTCACATTTTATCCTCGGGCGGGAAGGACTCTGTCTCAAAGCTCTTTTGCCAACATTGAGGAGCCTGAGATCTTAGATTACAGTAGTTATTCGATTGAGACGAGCTTTATCTTATAGACGCAATTTGACAATTAGCGAAGGTGTCACCTTCTAAACCGACTGTCCTTTCGTCACTAGATTAGAAAGAAGAGTGGGACCGGTGGAGTATGTCAACTCAGCTCGTCGCTCTTCGACCCTGCTTTATTCTTTCTTTGATTCGATTTCCTCCGATCGATTGAAAGCTTCTTAAACTCGTCAACTTGGGACTTCTTCTTGGGTTGATGTCAGATAGGTGTCAGTTTAAGAATAAGAAGGCGACCCATAATCAATTTCATTTTATGCTGGTGCCATTCAACTAGAATCAGATTCTCTGTCTCCTTACCCTTGATCTCCTTGCTTGGCAGGAAACTGAAATCGATCGTCAAAGTAAGAGTTTCCACTCTTAAACTCGAACTCAATTTCTCTCCGTTTCTATCGCAGTCTGGCTTGAAGCCCATCTTTCGCTCTTGATTCCCACTCCCTCGACCCTTCGCCTAGCTTTATTCAGTTCAATACATTGCACGCTAGGAAGTGCCACTTCCATTATTGTGTGGTATTAGGCGCCTCTCTCTTTGCTTTTTTCGAGTGTCATCGCTCTGTAACTTCTCTGTCAAGTTCTACTCTTTTGGCTAATGCTTGGGGCTTTGATTCATATCTTTCTATGAGTTTAATCGATAATTGAATTGCTTCCATTAGCGTATATAAAGAAGGAAAGGCTTACTTTGTGGAGTTTAGGTCAATTCCGAGCATAGTCGCTTGATCCTCGAATGTAGCAATTTCTTCTACCGATCTTTCTAGTGTCGACCTCTTCTTCGCCTAGCCTTTCCTCAAGTATGAGAAGGGTTTACCGTACAGTCGGTAGTCTTTTCCCTAATGATGGTCACTCTGACTCGCCCAGAGATTTGATGATAGAAGGAAATGTTAATCGATGGAAGAGAAGATTCACGTCAGACTTTTGCCCTTCAAGAACTAAAAATGTGGAGTGGGATTGCCTTCCCTACCTCTGTGGATGGTATGCCGGGGCTTTCGGATAGGATGGTTTCCGTGGCAGTCAGAGTTGGGGGTTAGCTCACAAGGTAGCTCAATCCCCTAGGGTATTAATCAACAAGAAATTACCTTGAGACGGGATAAACTACTTTTAGAATAGAAAGAGGATACCCAACAAGTCTAGCAGCATTGACCTCTTACTGCGCTCGTCCCCTTCCTTCCCCTATTCATTCAGGCAAGTAAGGACGCGTAAGAGTGCGAGATTGTCTTACCGAAGCAATTCTTATTCAAGAGCAGATACGATAACACTGCCATCAAGATAGACAAGACCTATTGTCCTTCCTCCACTCCACTTAAACAGATGAACTAGCAGCGGAGTCGCGAAAAGAAAGACCCCTGTGAAAGGGCTGATTCAATAGCAGTTTTCCAATTATACTGAAGAAAGATTAGTATGGTTAAGCGTGAGTAGTGTGGGCATGAAGCTAGCAGCAGCGAGCGATTTGCGGTCGTGATAAATAGGTATGAAGTATATGATTATATCCGCAGATGTATGTGTAACTTGATCTTCTGCTATAGAAAGAGTGAACCCGTCTAGATGAAAGTATGTCTGGGGAATTACTCCTTCGTGAACGTAATGAAGATGCTAATGAGCTGGCGCACTGAAAGACAGATTCTGGAAGGGAATCGAGAGTGCAGTTCATTCACATAAAAAATTGGAATTGG